>NW_024514210.1:345167-377784 GCF_017590135.1 Pyrgilauda ruficollis
GCGGCGGGCCGGGGCCGGGACCGGGCGGAGCAGCCGGCCGTGCCCCCCGGGACGGCGGGGCGAGCCCCGGGCGGCGCTCGGAGCCGGCGGCATGGTGGAAAACCCCAGCCTGGCGGCCAAACCCGCCCTGGTGAGGGACGGAGCGGCCGGAGGGGCTCCGGCGACGCGGGGGTGCATGGCGGGAGCGGGGCAGGGACACCCGCGTTGGACAGGGAGCGGGATCGGGGTTCCCGGTGGGAGCGGGAGGGGCGTCCCGAGAGGACGGGGCACCCGGTGAGACCTTCCGGAGGGATCGGGACGGGGTCCCCGGCGGGGACGGGCTCAGTAGGAGAGGGTTCCCCGTCGGGGCGGATGTCTCCGTTGGGACCGGGGAGGAAAGGGATCCTCGGTAGGACGCGGTTCCCAGTGGAACTGGGGCGGGAGTCCCGCCACGACATGGGTCCCCAGCGGGATGGAGGAAGGAGGCTCCTCGGGTCGGACCCGTGTCCGGTAGGAGCGGGGACGGCGTCCCCCGGAGGAGCGGGGATGTGGTAGCGGAGGTAGCCGGGTCCCCCGCGGGGCAGGGTGCCGGGGGTCCCGGCGAGGGAGGAAGCCCCTCCGGTGGCGGGAGCCGCGCCCGGCACGGCGACGGTTCTGCGGGCAACTTTTGGGCAAGGCCCCCGGGAGCGGCGGGGACAGCGGCTGGGGTGGGGGATGCTTCCTCCCCTCCCTCCTCCTCCTCCGGCTCCGGAGGCAGCGCTGAGGCCGTGCCCTGTGCCCGCAGCCGGCCGCCCCGCCGCGGGGGCCGGGGGCGGCGGGGGGGCTGCGCTTGGCGGCGGTGATGGAGAGCCTGCAGCGGCAGCGCGCCCGCCGCTCGCCGCTGCGGGGGAGGAGGAGGACGACGAGGAGGAGGAAGAGGAAGAGGAGGAAGAAGGGGAGCCCCGCGACCCACCGCCACCACCGCACCACGAGTGGACCTACGAGGAGCAGTTCAAGCAGGTAAGGAGGCATCACTGCGCCGGCACCGGCTGCTCCTGGCAGGCATCCCCGGTGTCCCCCCCATGGTCCCCAAACTCGGGTTCAGCTTTCCCTGAATGGACAACCCTTATGCTCCACACTGCTCCCAAAGCTTTTCTGCATCCCACCCTAATTGGGCGACACCACGCCCCAGCCCCGACCCACCCTGAGTAGACATCCCCCATATCCCCATTATTGCGATCCCACCTTAAATGAAACCCCACCAGTACTCACCCACTGCCCCCAAACCTCATCCTCCCCTAAATGGGTACCCCCAAATGCTCCTCACTTCCCCTCTTCCCAAGCCCTGTCCCACCCTATAGGCATCGTCATCATCTTATGTGCTCCCTATTTCCCTGCTACCAAACCCCATTTCAGCCCTGCTTCATGACCCCACCTCCTCGGTGTCCCCTGTGCCTGTCCACAGGCCCTGCATCATGATAGGGTGTCCAATGTCCAGGCATCTCCCTGTGCCCACCCTGATCTGTGCTCCATCCTGATGCTTTCTATAGTGGGTAAAACAGGCTGACCCCTGTCCACGGGGGTTTTGCAGAGATGAAAAAGGGCAATGGCTCTGGTGTCTAGTCACCCCAAAGAGATGGTGAGCTGTGGAGCGGAGTTCTTGTGTCTCTGGAAGGGCCAGGGTGTATTACACTTGGTCAGTGCAGCTCACTGATTTCTTTGTACTGGAGGAAGTCGCACATACACCCTGTCCCCTCATTCCTGGTGAGTGTAGGGGAGATCCTTTTGTGCGGAGAACATGGGGAAAGGGCTTCAGAAGCTCATGTAAAGGATGGAAGAAAAGTCTCCCTGTATTTAGTGCATGTGGATCTCATCTGAGCCGTGTTGTGCAAGCTCTGGTTTGCACACAGCGGGTGCCTCTGCATTCAAGGGTGTGGGCATGGAGTGCACAGCGCCAGGGCAGGTTTGTTGCTCCCTGTGCACTCAGCTTCCTTGTGCGGGAGAGAGAGGCATAGTGGGTGACAGGGAAAATGTGGTATGGGGCTAGAACAGACAGAGATGTCCCCAAACAGCTGTTGTGTGGCTTTTTAGGACGGTACTGCTCAGGGACAGGAGGACGAGGGCACTTCGATCTCATCCAGTTCTGGCAGGAGGGCAAGAGAACAGCAACAGGAACCCAAACTTTTTGCTGCTGTGGGGGCGGGCTGCTGCCTTTTCTGTTTCAAATTGCTCAACACGTTATTTTGGGGGGCCGGGGCTCATCCCCTGCCTACAAGGCAGCAGGTAGAGGGGCAGACAGGGCACGGGCAGCACATGCCTCCCGGCTGCGCCCAGGGATGCTGCCAGCGCCTGACACTGCCTTGAAGCAGCACGGGAAGGGCCAGGGTGGGTGCACTGCACAGGCCAAACAGCTCGTCCGGGAAGTGTTACATTACGCCCCGCTGCACAGAAAAAGGCTGACTGTCCGGTTCCTGGGGTCAGCCGGGAGGTGGGAAGCAGCTCCTCCCTCCCAGGGCGGCTAGGAAAGCATCCCCGGCATTTCTCGTCCTTCAGCCTCCCGCCCTGCCCCTGTCTGGGGCTGCCCGTGCTGCTTGTGCAGAGCAGGAATGTTGTGAATAGTGGGAGAGGGATGACAGGAGAGGTTGGGGTGCAGGATAAATCCTGCCACGGCTTCCCAGGGTGAGAGCTGGCTCATTTCTCTTTGGGTTTTTTCAACCCTGATTGGAAAAGTGATGGACCCCTCGCCTGTGTCTCCCACCTTGTGGTGTGTCCCAGCCAGCCCAGGGAACAACAGGATGTCCTTCTGCAGTTTGGAACAGGCTGCAGTGCCAGCTTGCTTTGGGGTCTGCAGGACGGCTGTCACTCCTGTCTCTCCCCTGAGATCATGCAGGAGGGGACATACCCCTGCCTGGGAGGGACATGTCCCTGCTGGATCCTCCCCAGGCTGCAGGGCTGTGGCTCACCCAGCCTGGGGAACAGGTTCTCCACTCTAAGTGGGGAGGGTGGCTGTGCTTCAGCTTTTGAAGGTTTCCCAGGGGTTGGGCTGTGATGCTGTGGGCGAGATGGAGGGGCAGTATGTGTCTGCTGGAAAGTTCTGGGGCAGTGGCAGTGTGGTTGTAAGGGCCCTCGAGGTGGAGAGAGATCCTTGTGGTAGCCAGAACTGTATTTTCCACCAGGACTCCCTGCTTGAAACTGCCCAAACCGTCATGCCATCATCCAGGGTAGGATTCAGGGTTTGTCCCTGCTCTCATCCTTCTGGACTGGGGGCACAGTTAAGTGAACAGAGACCACCAAATCCAGGCTGTTTTGCAGAAAGTGGGCAGAGAGAGACTTGCCCATCTCTTTGCACTGGGGAGGATGCCTTGATGGGGATGGGGTGGAAGGTTGGTGCAGGACCAGCTGGGGAAGGGTTTCCACACAGCACAGTGGTGCTAAAAATGGGAGCAGAGGAGGAGGTGGTTGTGGCAAAGCCCACAGGGTTAACAGGCAAATGCTGCTTTGCATGGAGGAGCTTTTGGGGGAAATATCCCACATGTATGCTGTAGTTTTATATGCTTCCGGAGGTGCTGGTTTGGGGAGGGGGGGCTGGTGAGACCTTTGCTCTGACTGGGAGGGCTGCTATAGTGTTACAAGGCTGAGAGACCCCCTCACCCCTGCCTCTTGCATCAGCCCCCGGCACCGGTTTATGTACATTGATAAGAACACATGGGTAGAGACCTGGGCAAAGGTCTGGGAGGTCTCCACACCCAGGCCTGTCAGGCAGATCCAGCCCTGAGGTGGGGGGCACCAAGTGGGGTGTGATTATGCATTAGCCATGAACCCTAAGGGCTGGGATGCCTCCAGGTTTTGATTCTGTGGTGCTGCATTATGTTTGATTTGGAGGGTACGGGTGAGAGCCTGGGGTTTCTGGTGCCAAGCTCAGCTCCATGAATTCAGCTTTCCCCCTAGGAAAACCATGCATATAGACAGGGATGGGTGCACTGGTTTCCTCCAAGTGATAGAAGAACAGCACCAGAACCCAGGGCTTTCTTCTCCATTCCCTGGGGTGGGAGGGACTCAAACATCTGGGCTTTGCATCCAGCTCTCTGTTAGCAGAGTGTTTGCTGGCAGGAGGATGCCCTCCCTGCCAGGGCCCCTCTGGCATGTTTGCAGCCATGTGTGACTGGGGGGATCAGGATCCTGATCTGAAGCTCCTTCCTCCCTTCTCAGGGAGGCAGGGGCTGAGCCCCAGCCAGCCCTTTAGGAGCTCCAGGGTGCCTGGTAGCCTCAGTGGTTAATTTGGGGGTGGCTGGTTTTGCCAGCAGCTGTTTGCCATTATCCTCAGCCTAACCCTGGAGTGGCTGTTCCTCCTGCCTTGCCTGTCCCTGATGCCAGGAGTTGCCTCTTGCACCCACCCACCTGTCCTTAAGGTGCATTTAGGGAGGACTTGCCAGCTGTGATGTGTGCACTCGCATCTCAGAGCCTGGAGGTGTGTGTGTCCCTGTAGACAAAGACCTTCTTGTGCCACAGAGGATCATCCCAAAATGAGTGGTGTGCATCCTCATACCTCTGTCCCCATTGCTTTCTCCTATGGTGTTGTCACTGGGGATGGAGGAAATAAGAGTCAGGAATGTTCAGAGAATGGAGGTGGCTGAAGAGGGGGACTCTGAGGAGAGGGCAGTGGTCTCCATGCCACAGCCCCCTCTTCACCATCAGTGCATCTTCAACCTAAGGGCAGGAGCAAGGGCTCCCAGGGCGAAATTAGAGGGTCTCTGTTTACACTGCAGAGTCAGGGAGGGAGAAATGGACACAGTGTGTTTGCCCCTATCCCTGTGTGCCTGGAGGCCTTTCTCCAGCAAACCTGTGAGCAGAGCTGTGCCCCTAATCTGGGACCACCTGCAGTGGGGAGGTGGCATCAGCAGCAAGGGTCAGTGTACCAGTCCCTGGAGCTCCAGGGCAGCCAGGAGCTCCTCCAGCTCTGGCAACCCAGCAGCAGTGGAGGGCACAGGATGGGACAGGGGGGCTGCTGAAGTGTGGCTGGAAGGACAAACAGAGGTGTTCTGGGGGGGTGTGTGCTCACAGACCAACCTGAGTGTGTGCATCTGTATAAATACACATGTAAATGTGGGGGTACATGGGTGTATGTGGACCCACCTGAGTGTAGCCCCTGTGTGTAGCAATCCTTGGGAGACCCTGTGTGTCTGTATGAATGCACGGGAGCATGCAGAGTGTGTGTGAACCCATGGAAGTGCTGGAATGTGTTTATGGGTCCATATGAGCATGCAGGTGTTCATGGATCCGTGTGGCTGTGGGTGTGTGTATGGCAGTGTGTGTGTGTGCCCACACGAGTCTGAACACACCCGTGTGCATGTACAGGCACACATGGGGTGTCCCAGTGTGTTTAGGCATCTGCATGCCCGTGCCAGTGTCACAATCTTGAATTGCATGGACCCACGGGTGCTTGAGGCAAGGTTTGAGAGCTAAGCCCCCTCCAAGTCTGCCTCTTGCCCAGCCCACAGTGCTGAGCACTCCTGGTAGTGCCAGTCACCTGCTCCCATTGCTGCCCCCAGGGCACTTCCTGGCCCTACTGGAGTCTGTGGGATGCTAACAGAGCCTCATAAGCTGCCACAACACTATCTTCCAGACGGGGGTCCAAAGGGTTTGGGAATGGGGCTCCAAAGAGGAGGTGTAAAAACTAGTTGTGGGTGTGAGATTACCCTCACTGTGGAGCGGAGAGGAGCACCATCAGGAGCTCACACTGAGGCTGCTTCCAGCTCCCTCCCCAGCTAATTCCCTGAAATCAGATGCCATTTGAGTATTTGGGGAGGATGCATCCCCTCATCAACTTGGGTCTCCAGTAATCCACTAATTGGGTTAATAATGGAGGTAAATCTCCTGTGCTGCCAGGCAGCTGGGCAGGTCTGCAGCAGGGAGATTGGATTTCGGGTGGTGGACTCTGGTCTCAAGGGGATGGATGGATGGATGTGCACAAGGATTGTGTGTGTATGTGAAGATTGTGTAGGGATGCATAAGTGTGGACAGGGTCTGTGCAGAGAGGGAGCACATACAGGGGCTGTGTGAGTGTGCGTGCTGGGGCTGTTTGTCCAGGGTGAAGGTGCACAAGGAGAGCATGCACATGTGTGTGCATCTGCAGAGCGAGCTGCAGTACGCATGAATGTGCAGGGGGTGAGCAGATCCCCACGGGGGCTCTGGAAGCCTGCTCCTGGGGCATAGGGCACCCTCTGGAGATGCCTCTCTTGGTGAAGCTCTGTCTGTCATGGATCCAGAGCTTATGTCCCATGTCTCTGGGAAGGCATGAGTGAGAGCCAGTCCCAGATGCTGTTTCTGCTCAGGCACACAGCTCTTCCAGTAGCTAAGGTGGGGGCTGGGGTTGCTTTCACGGTGTGGTTTGGGGTGGCCACCAACCTTTCCTTCTGCATTGTCCCATCAAAGAAGTTGCAGGAAGGGGATTGGGCCAGAGGTGCATGGTGGGGAGGGGGACTGAACAGCCCATGCACATCCCAGGTATGCACACAGCCCCCCAGGTGTGTGTGTGCACAGACCTGATGTGTGCTAGAGCACGCCCTGTGTGCTCACCCATACAAGTACCATGGGGGTGTGTGTGTGTGTCCCTTGGGGACACCTGGGCTGGTGCTGGTCATGGACAGGGTGCCATGGCTCCAGTCACCTAGTAAGGGATTGAAGGGGAAGAGTGTCTCACGACTTCAGTCACCCAGGGAGGGATCAGGAGCAGGGGCGGGGGGGACAAGAATGGAGGGGGAGGCAGACAAGGAGAGGAAAGCAAGGATGGAGGGGGAGGCAGTGGCGTAGCAAGCGCCGATGGGTCAGGGAGGTTAACCCGAGCAAATCCGCTCATTGACTCCCTGCCTGCTCAGCCATGAACGAGTAGCAAGGGGCTGATCGCGGGGGACGCGCGTTCGCCGGGAGCCGGGACTGCCTCCCCCGTGCCGCAGACGGGACAAGGGGCCACGAACGGTGCCCATGGTGGCACCACCCAGCCATGGGCACCGTGTTTCCTCTGGCTCCAGCCTGTGGGGGAGCCATGCCAGCACTCCCTGCCTCAGTTTCCCCTCCTGCGGAGAGCGTTAAGCAGAAGGCTGGGGACCCATGCCAGCACTCCCTGCCTCAGTTTCCCCTCCTGCGGAGAGCGTTAAGCAGAAGGCTGGGGACCCTGTGAGCGCCCCACGTCTCGGCGGGGCCGGGCTGTGGGTGGGGGGCTGCTGTCCCAAGGCCAGCGCTTGCCAGCCAACCCTGCGCGGGGCCGGGTTAATGTTTGCAGCAGGCAGCCCTCCCGGGAGCGGCTGCGGCGGGAAGGGGGGTTTTAATGACCTGCCGGATCTGCTGCATTATCAGCGCTGATTAAACCTGCCTGCTCTATAAAGCGCCGTTAAATATTAAGCATGATGAAAGGCTTTGAGGGGGAAACGCAGCGCTGGGAGAGGTCCCCAGACAGAGGTGTCCGGCCACGCTAGTGGGGTGACTGCTGAGGTTGGTGGTGTTGGGATGAGTGAGCACCCCACACCCCTCAGGGCTGTGGGGTCAGGGGAGCAGTGTGCCCCCACGAGCCAGCACTGCCTTCGAATGCAGCCGGCCGTCCCAGCAAAGCCGTCCCGTAACCATTAACTTATTAACAACTGGTGGAAGAGGCAAGTGGTGGCTTGCAAGGTCAGGGGGTGGTTTGTGCCTGGCGGGGAGTGAACTGCCCCCCAGCTCTGGCAATGGGGATGGGGGAGGGACCTGCAAACCCTTAGTTTGTTGTGTGTGCCCCGTGGCAGGGAAGACTCTTAACTGTGGATATCCCTGAACCCCAGTGTGCTCAGGGCTGTGCCTCAGCTGGGAATGGCCAGATCCTGTGATTATCTGCAGGGTAAACTGAGGCATGCCAGCAGGGCACAGGGCAGGACACACCAGTGCCTGAGTGCTTGGTTGTGCACCAACCATCTTCCTCGGGAAGAATCTCAGAGGCAGCAGTCGAGCTCCGAAGTGGTGCAGTGACTCCAAAACAGTGCATCAGCAGTCAGCCACCCGTGGTGTGTGGCTGGGGGGTGCAGGGAGGTGAGCATTACCTGGGCGTGCTGCGTGAACACTGGCCAGATGGAAAAATTAGCAGAGTGGCTAATCAATGTGGGGATATTAAGCAGCTCAGGATTGGGGGGTTTGCATGGCGGGGGGGAGCTGAGCAGGGTCTAGGATCGATACAGCTCATATTAAGTGGATTAAATCCTGGCTGCTGATCTGAGCCCTCGCTGCCAGCAGGCGGTGGCAGCTGAGCAGGGACTGTGGGGGTCCCACTGAGATCACTTCTCTTGGCAGCAGGGCCCAGGGGGGACTGTGTGGGGACTCACCAGACAAGAGCAAGCTGAAGTGCCTGGTGGGTTGCTTAGCACCTCATCACATCCTTCCTCTGTCTAGTGTGTCAGCTAGCCTAAGGGGTCTCAGGGACCCAAGCTTCATCTCTAGAAGCCCTCCTGGCTCCAGGAAAGTAATGTCCTGGGCGAATGAGTGGTGTTAACAATGTTACTTAATCGTGGGGAGGAGGAAGAGGAGGAAGCACAAGGCCTATTCACATCCTGTTAATAAAGCATGTTCGACCCACTGACCTTTAACCTGCCTGACAAGCCCCCTTTCCCCATCCCTTAAGGAGTATAGATGTCACCATGGCAATGGGATGACAGGAGGGAGCAGGTCCCAGAGCTGCACCCAGCATGGGGTGTGGGATGAGGACACACTGAGCTAGTCCTGCACAAGCACCCAGGCCAGCAGTGCCAGGAGGAGGTGGGGTGCTGCTGGGGTTACAAGGCCAGTGGGGTGGCCAAGCATAGACAGGTCCCCGAGGCTGGCGGAGCAGGGCTGTGCTGCACAGTGGTGGGATATTGATCCCGGGGCTTGACAGTTTAATACTTCCGTTTATAGAGGAATATAGTTACATCGATGGTGTTAAATGAGTTACTAATTATATCAATACAAACACGATTAAAAGGGTCCTTGCTCATAGGTCACCACAAGCAGGAGCCGCTGGCTGTGTTGCACAACTGCCCCTGAGCAAGGCTCAGACCACTGCTCCAAGGTGCATGGCAGGGGATGCTCTGGGGTAGCATGTGCCCTGTGAAGTCAGGGGTGCCCATCCACATGGAATGCCTGTCTGGGGTTGTGAATGCATGTGTGGGACTGTACATCCCCTTCTGGAGTTCTGTGTTCCTGTTTCAGGCTCTGTGTGCCCATCTGGCATTGTGGATGCATGTACAGGGTTTGTGCGTGCATATTTGGAGTTGTGCATGTCTGTTTGGGGTTGTGCACGCATGTATGGGGATCTGTTTGCCCATTTGGGGCTGTTCATGCCCAGCTGGGATTTATGTGTGCCTGTCAGGGTTGTGCATGCCTATTTATGAGTTGTGTGTTCTGTTCTGGAGTTGTACATGCCCCTCCGGGGTTGTGAGTGCGTGCCCAGAATTGTGCATGTATACATGGGGTTGTGAATGCCTGTCTGGTGTTGTGTGTTCCATCTTGGGTTGTGGGTGCACATACAGCAGTGTGCATGTTCCATCTGAGGTTGTGCATGCACATTCGGAGTGCGTGCCCATGATGTATGTATGGGGTTGTGGATGCTCCTGCAGTCTGATGCGTGCCCATGGAAGTCTGGGCACACACCAGACTGCTGTGCATGCCCGTGGGAGGCTGTGCACTTCCAGGCGTGGCTGTGTGTGCCTGTAGGGATTTGTGCCCCTGTGGGTTGTGTGTGCATGTGCATCACAGGCTTTGCATGCTCCTGTGATGTTCTACGTGCACACCATGCAAGGCTGTGCAGTATTGTACATGCCCATTCCACCTTCTCTGTGGCACTAGGGGGATCAGTGTCCCTGTACAGGGTTGTGCCTCTGTTTCTGTGGAGCTGTGCAATGCCCACGAGGGGGTTGTGTGGGTTATGGGGTTCTGTGGACCCACACAGGGATGTGCACGCTTGTGGGGTTGTGCAAACCCAGGTGTATTGTTCATGCCTGTGTAGGGTTGTATATGCTCACATGGGCTTGTGCACCCCCACGTGGGATTGTGGCAGCCCATGTGGGGTTATGCACACCCAGGTGAAGCATGTGTCCCTGCACAGTGACTGTGTGTGACCCAAGAGACCTCTTCTCCAGCCTGGGCATCCCCAAATCTCGTGGAACAGCCCGTGCATCCCAGGGCATACCCAGGGGCCATGCCGGCTTGTCCCCAGTTACTCAGCTCCGCTCTCATCTCCACTTAAAAGCTGACCTTTGCTCCCCGTTTGATGTAATATGTTTTTGCATCTCAGTGCCCCACAGATAAAAGGTTAGAGGTTAATAAACAGTGGAAAAATAGAACCTGGCCCTTGGAGGTCACACCTGTTTTGGGGGCTGGAGTCAGTAGCAGCCCACTCTAGGTGGGATCCTGCCTACATCCATGGGAGGAGAAACAAGAGTGGCACAAGAGGGCAGAGGTGTGTGGGTGCTGAAGCCCATCCCCTAGGTGACCCTCGGGAAGGTCACAGCTTCACCTTGCAGTGGGATGAGTGGTAGTTGCCAATTCTGAAGATTTGCCCCTGCCTTGATAGGCCAGATGTCAGGGGGATGTCAAAGCACTTCGTGTGGAGGCCTTCCAGGCAGGAAAATGCAGGCAAAGCCTGGCTGACACAGCCTTCCTGGGGCAGAAATCAAAGCAGCCTCCTGGAGCTCTGCTCAGAGCCTGACCTAGTTACTGTAATCAATGGTTCAGGGACCTCCTGGAAAAGAGCAGGTGATGGGGAGGGGGCACAGAGCGAGGCATGGAACACTGCAGTGGAGAGGCACACAGTACTGGCACGCAAGGGTCAGGGCACTCCAAGAGCACCCAGCTGCAAGGAGGGGATAGGTAAGTGGGATCCAGAGAGCAGGGAAGCAGTGCAGAAGGAGCTCCATGGAGCCAGGCAGTCAGCACCTATGGGTAGGGTGAGAGTCTGGCAGTTGCACCCCTAGACAAAGTTAGGGACAGGCAGTTAGCACCGATCTGTCCCTGACAAGGGACAGGCAGCTGGCACCTGAGACAAGCGACTGTGTTAGATGTGTCTGTTCAGTGGTGGGAACCGTGGGGTCTGTAGAAGCATCCTCATATCCCTGCAGGTCCCCACATTCCCCCATCCCTACATCCCACATCTCCATGACCCCAAAGTCTTTACACTCCACATCCCTGCATTCCCATGTCCCTGTATGCATATGCCCCCATTGCATCCCTGCATCACCCCATCGCCGTGTGCCCTGAGTCTCTGCAGACCCACATCCCTACATTCACGTATCTCTGAATTCATGTGTCCCCATGGCATCCACCCCCTTCCCCACAGCCTGGTGTGCCTGCAGCCTGACGACCCTTAAGCACAGCTCCCTTTATCTGTCTGGTGACTGATGTTCTGTGTGGAGCGGGGGTGTGCTCCCTTTCTATTGTTTTTTAACGGCCTTTCCCAGCACAATTGTTTTTTAAACGACTCTATTTTGTGCCTGACTTTGTTTTCCAGCTTGCATTTCTTTGTATACGTTTTGGAAATCCATTCTGGACTGCTGAGTTTTGTTTCTTTTCAATGGCTTTAAATTCTTGCCGGGCTTGCTGGGAGGAATTGGTGTCTATAGTGTCTTCGATTGGTGCTAATTTTTCCTTCATGTGCTCTGACTTTTACTGCTGGGCCATCGATCTGGCAGGCTCCAATTTGTCATGGTCACTCAGGCGCTGTGCTGGAATCAGGCGAGCCCGGACTTTCACAGGGAGCCGGCACTTGGTGTACCTGGTGTAGGGGCTGCATTCGCCTCCCCAGTGCTGTCCCTCAGCTCAGGCTGTGTCCATGTGTCCAGACCATCCAGCACACATAAGCAGCCTCACAGCCACATTTGTGCTGTGCAATCCTGGACAAATGGCAGCCCCAGTACTTGCAGCTCCATTGATGGTACCTGGTGGCATGGTCGAGCCAACTTTTCCTTCCCCAGGATGGGATCATCCCCCACTGTTCAGGTGGGCCTGTGTCCCTCTGAGGAATGAGGGCTGATGAGGATGCTGATCCCATGCTGGGACTTTGGGAACACCAGCACTCAGCAGTGCCAGAGCAGAGCTGAGGATCCTGATCCCAGGGTCCTGTCTGGGGCTTCAGGTTTGCTGATGCCTCTGGGCTATGATTCTTGCATCTAAGAGGATGAGGGGCAGGACAAACCGAGGCACAGACCCAGTGTCTCTGCAGCAAAGATTCAACATAGTCAGTGGTCTGTAGGGAGGCCATGGCAGACCTGAGGCACAGGGAGAGCCCATACCCAGCCAGAGGATGTGTCAGGGGATTCTGTTAGTGGTGCACAGAGAGCCTCTTGTTGTTGCCAGAGCAGGCAAGTGGGGTCAGGGGTGATGCGAGGGGTGATGCCAGGTTCTGGCACAGGCAGTGTTCGGCCCCAGGCACTGCTCCTCTCCCCATTCTCACCTGCATGTGCTGGAAGCACTGACCCCTCTCTCTCTCCTGCCTCCAGCTCTATGAACTAGATGAGGACCCGAAACGCAAGGAGTTCCTGGATGACCTCTTTGGCTTCATGCAGAAGAGAGGTAAAGGTGGGTGGCTGGGGTGGGTGCCACTGCCACCCCTGCCTCGGCTGCTGGTGGGGGGCTCATGGTGTGTTGTTCTCAGGCTCTGAGCTGCTCCAGGTCTCTGCAAATCCCTCAGGCAGGTCCTGTGGTGCTCCCCCTGAACCTTCCCGCAAGCCGGGCAGCTGTTGTTGAGGATATCCGGTGCCCATTATCGATGCCCAGCAGGGATACCCGCTGGAAACACCTGGTGGGGATGTCCATTAACATACCCCTTAGAGACAAGCATTAGCAACACTCATTAATTATGCCCATTAGCAGTTTTCAGGACTTGGGGATGCCCGGTGGGAATGCCCTTGGCAGTGCCCTTTAGGGCTCCCTGTTTGCAGCACCTGGTGAAGATGCCCACCATCAGCACCTCTCAGCGATGCCTACAATTTGCGGGAGCAGCGCCGGGCACCCAGGGGTTAAGGGCTCACCAGCCAACCCATCCTCATCGGAAATCTTTGCTATCGGCATGGGGAGCCGAGCCGGCTCCCGGGGACTCGATAAATGCTTTAACCTTCGCCCTCCCCGGCCGGGCCTGCGACAATTAAAAGTTGCCGAGCGCGGGCGTGTGGCCGGCCGTATTAATTAGAGCCTTTTGCTGGTGTGTGGATTAATGAACAAGCCGTTCGATAGCCAGTAAACCCCAGGCAGAGGTTAATGCCGAGCTAATTAACGGGGAAAGGCTGAGGGGGGTGCAGGAGCTTTGGGGCTGGCTGTGCATGGGGTGAGGGAGGGCAGAGTGGGGCAGTCGCCGTGGTGAGGGTCCCCACCTGGCTGTGGGGCTGCACAGATTGACTTTTGGGTTGGGCTGGGACATCACAAACTTGTTGCAGTCACGGGTGTGTGGTGAGTGGCTGGCACGGCCAGAGGGCTCCCGCTGGGGACAGCTGTAGGCTGTGGATGGGCTGGGTACTGCCCCATGGGTGGCCCCTGGCCCTGGTGCAGAGTTGTGGGGAGCGAGTGGGAGCATCAGCACTGCCTCAGCCCTCCAGCATTCATCAGCTACAAGATTCATGGGCTGTTCTGCAGCTTCATTATCTCTCTCTCCAGAGCTAATTAACTCCCTCGCTATTGGGGCCGGGGCTAATTAAGTAAGTGCCTGCTGGTGTGGGGAGGAGGGAGCGAGCCTAATGCTTCCCTGACAGTGCTGCTCCACATCCCTCTGTGTCTGGATGTCCCACTCCTATGCCCTCCATCCCTTCTGTCCTGCTTCCCCTCCAAAGTGGGTGCTATCCCTCTGGGGAGGGCAGGCAGGGTGTGGGTGCACAGGTACAGGTGTGCAGGGATTGGTGTGCATGAACCTTTTGAAGGACACAGGGATTTTGGACTGGGGTACCGAAGAGAAAGGGGACAGAAGGGTTGAGGGGCAAGGACAGCATCCCAGGGGTCATCAAGAGCTGGGTAAGAAGCAGCACCCGAGAACTTGATGTCCACAGAGTGAGCCCTCCTGAAAGGGACTGCATCCCCCCTGTGTCTGTCAGAACAGTATCAGCACTGACATTTGTCAGCAGAGTGGAAAATTTGTAGGGCTGAAAAATGGGTTGGGAGGGCAGACCTTCTGAGGCCACCCCATGGCACAAGGGCACAGCTGGCCCTGGTGGCTCATGGAGGTAATACCACCACCACCACCACCATCAGAAATGGGATACAGGCAGTGGGGCAGCTCATGGCCATGCCCCAGCTTCTGTGGCACCTCAAAGGCAGTAATCAGGGAGAGAAGGGGGCTATTCCTGCATTTGTTTACTGGGGTACCCTCCTCCCCCCATTTCACCCCCAGGCTGAGTGCCCTGCTGATAACAAGGGGCTATTAATCAGTCCAGGTGCTAATTGCAGCACCACGATGGCTGCATCACCTCCCTGAGCCTTTGTGCCCTTCGGTCTGTGGGGATGCAGACAGGTGCCTTTGTCAGTGGGACAGTCATTGGCCACTCACCCCGCACAGCCCTGAAATGGTTAGCGAGGCACTTTCGTAAGCCACCAAGGCTAGAGATGGGAGAGAAGAGAAATCCATAGGCCATTGGGTGTGGGCTGAGACCCTGAAAACTCATTGTTTGGGGACCTTCAGACTGGCCCCCGCGAGGTGATGGGTCTTGTGCCAGCAGCCCTGAGCAGAGCTGGTGAGCTGCTGACAGCAGATGTCAAGTCAATATCTCTGCCTTTCTCCCAGGAGGATAAACTCTTCTCCCCCTTCCCGACCTGGTGAACAACACAGACACACACAAAAAAAAAAGTTAAATGAACTCAGTAAAAGAATAAAAAGAGCTCATTTTTCAGGCTTATGTGAAGAAGCCAAGCCAATATCAGGGCCATAAATTAGGGATGCTGGAGGATGGCGGTGAATGACGGCTTCGTTTGAGGGGCGAAGCGCAGTCGTGACAGCCTCCCTTGGCCAAATGGATGGCTTTCCAATACTGCCTGTGCCCCGCCACCTCACAGGAGGAATAAATATGGGGTGGAATGGCACAGGATGGGACGGGATGTGATGCTTGTGCCTCCTCTGCCCAGCTTCCAGCAAATGCCCACACCGTCGTCCCAAGGAGGCATGGAGCACAGCAAGGCTGTGAGGTTATTTGGGGGTGCTAAGAAAGTGGAGAAGGGTTTTTAGCCATACTTGGTGTCTATGGAAACCATGGTGATCTATACTGGGCTCTCAGAACCCTGGTGAACACGTGTTCCCTTGCCCCATAGCCTCATAGAGGAGGTTGATGGTGGGGCACCAAGGGTCAGGGTCTCTGCTGAGAGCTGTTGAAGAGGATTTGGAGTCAGGTTTCTTGAAGCTGGGCACTAAAGTCCTTTAAGCAGAGGAAACTTCCAGGGCCATCTGTAGGGTTAAGAGTTTTTTCAGGAACTCTTTGAAAGAGTCTGGAGCTGGAAGAAAAAACCTCTCCATAGAGAGATGGTAGGGTGAGTCATCCCAGAAGGGTTGTGGGGGTCATCCCTCTTCAGAAAGGTTATAGGAATGGGTCCCTTCTTAAAGTGTAGATGGAGTCTCTCTTTATGGGGCTCTGAAAGAGCATTACAGAGCAAATCATTCTAGGATGCTCTGAGAGATTTCATAGATTGGTGCTGTACAGATAGCTCTGAGAATTGTAGGGAGACAACCTTACCTAAGTGTGTCTGGAGCGATACTTTGCCCATCCCACTGTGGCTCCATATCCCAGATGAGAGCATACCCAGCTGCACTGACAGCTCCATCAAAGGTGACCCTCTGCCAGCATGCTGAGGTCTCCCCTGCTTTTTGGCACAGTGCCACTCTCCCAGGCACCCTGGGGTCCTACCTGCACCCAGGTGCCCATGGGTGCTCACCTGCGCATGGAGAGATGTGACTCCCATTGTGGGTAGCTGCAGTGGCAGTGGGGGGAGGCTGGGGACTGCGATCCCAGGTACAAAGGTTCCCTGTGGGCAGCCCCCCACAGCCCCTTCTGTCTCCTGTGTGCCTCCGGAAGGAACACCAGTGAACCGCATCCCCATCATGGCCAAGCAAGTGCTGGACCTGTACACACTGTACCAGCTGGTGACAGACAAGGGTGGCCTGGTCGAAGTCATCAACAAGAAGATCTGGCGGGAGATCACCAAGGGCCTCAATCTACCTACCTCCATCACCAGTGCTGCCTTCACCCTCCGCACACAGTGAGTGCCTGGCAGCATGGCAGGTGGGGGACACCTCTCCTGGGACACCCGCTGGCTCAGATGTTCCAGAGCCCTGGGAGGGTCTGACATGGGGACCACAAAAGTGGTTAGAGAGCTCTTCTCCTTTCCAAGGGCTCTTTGCTCAGCACGGGGCTGGCTGGGAGGTGCATGACTGTGGATCTCCCCTGGCTCTCTCCCCGTGCAGATACATGAAGTACCTGTATCCCTACGAATGTGAGAAGCGGGCGCTCAGCTCTCCCGGAGAGCTCCAAGCTGCCATCGACAGCAACCGTCGGGAGGGGCGGAGGCAAACTTTTGGCACAGCACTCTTCAACTACTCGCCAGCCAGCACCCCAACCCTGCTGGGCACCCCCAAAATGCCTCTGCCAGCTCTTAGCATCTCCACTCACAGCTGTGGCCAGCTCAGCCAAGTGCACAGCGTTAAGAAAGGTGGGTGAGGATCCCATCTTCCCAGAGATGGATGCTGCTCCACAGCAGGGATGTTTCCCTGTCTGCTCTTGCCCTTTTTGCTTTGGGAAAATAGGAGCAATGTTGTTCTTCTAGTCCCTTTCAGAGAGTGAAACGTGTATTTTCCCTGGCTTTGGAGAAGGGCCAAGCCCAGATGTTGGGAGTGGTGGCCTGCCCTGTCCCATTGCTGGTGGGGTGAAGTTGGCACCAGTGGTGATGGTGAGGTGGGGTGGTGATGAGAGACCCACTGAGCTCTCTTGCTCATTGCAGAGGACGGAATGCTGGCAGCATCAGTGCCGGGGCGCATTGCTATCCCGGTGGGACTGGCCAGCCACCATCTCACAGCAGCCCAAGCAGCAGCTGCCTCACAGGCAGCGGTGCTGGAGCAGCTGCGGGAGAAGCTGGAGACAGGGGAGCCCCCAGAGAAGAAGGTGGCCCTGACAGCGGAGGAGCAGCAGCGGCTGGTGCAGCACGCACTTCAGCACAACCTCCTGGCCATGGCCTCCCAGTTCCCTGTGAACATCAAGATCTCCAACCGAGGTAAAGAGATGTAACACCTCAGCCTTGGTCATCCCTCTCTCTGGCACCCGGGGTGGGAGCAGCAGCAAGCCACTGGAGAGGAGTATGGATGCCCAGAGGGACTGCGTCCTGGCTTATCTGTCTTGGACAGGTTCTTGTTTCTGTTTCGCTTAACACTCATATTGGTATTTCCTTTCCCCAGATGACAGACAGGAGACCGCATTGAACCTGTCCACCAACAGCATTAGCAGTATCAACATGTCAATAGAAATAAATGGAGTTGTCTACACAGGTAAATAGAAGGGCCGCTTGGCCCGTGTAATTGCGGCCGGGAAATCCAATAACTTATAGCCACTGCCTGGCCAGCAAGTCCTTCCTTCAATCTGATGTCTTTACTATAAAATCCATCGTAATGAAGTGGCAGGGCTTGGGGAGAGGGGGCAGGAGGAGGAGGGGGTTGACAAGGATGGAAATTGGCCCAAAGCAGGTGCTAGCGATGAAGGGCTAAAGTGGGGGGTGAATAGATGGACAAATGGACAGACTCTGGCTGAGAAGTGACCCTGCACCTAAGGTCATTCCACACCCGAGGGTCCTGAAGGCAGGGCTTGGATTTGGGGTCAGCCCAATGCTTGTGTGCCCAGAGTGTCTCTGGCTGGGTGTGGGGCTTGGCTGATTGCAGAGCATGGTGCAGGGAAAGATGTTGGGGTGCTTCGGTGGAGCAGAGGATCCTTTGGGGTGCCAATGTGCACCAATCTGGATAAGCAGCCCATGCCCTCCAGATCCCCATCCCATGCCCCCCAGATCCATGCCTGTCCTGCTGAGACACCCCACAATTAAAATCAATGGCTTTACCTTCAGAACCTAAATATTTAATGAGCGGGAAAGGTCATGGCTAAGCCTCATGTGAGACTTCCAGCCAAATGTGCCCACAAGCTGCCCCACGCAGGCAAGGATGACTGGGTTGGGGGAGACACCACAAGTGATGACAGGCGGCTGAAGCCCCCATGAGTCTTGGTCCCACACTCCCCAGCCTGGGTGCTGGGAGCCAGGTGAGTCAATCCTCTAGCCCTGGCCTTGCCCTAACCTGCTTGTTCTTGTCCCCCAGGTGTCCTGTTCGCCCGCCGGCCCTCAGCCACCCTGGCACCTGGTGGAGGGAGCACCCAGACCCGTCCAAACCCCATGCCTGCCCCAAACCCCCTGCTCCCAGCCTCCTCTCAAAGCCACACTCCCGCTAGCACCTCGCCGTAAGGCAGATGTGCCCCCACCCTGAAAGCAGCTGGGGGTGCCCAGACAGAGTCTGGGGGGCTGAGCTGTGGGACCCAGCTGGGCCACCAGGATTGGATGGGGGACCCAAAGGTGCCTCTTGCTGCAATACTGAGCTGTGTCCATGCAAGGCTGTGAACACCCACGCGGGCCCTTTTGTCCCTTATCCCCACGCGTGCCCTCTGACACACACACACACACACACACACACACACACATTCCTTCCCAAGGCACCACCCCCAGGTGACTCTCCCATACATCTCCTGCTGCCCTGATGCCTGGGGGACCCCCAGGACCTGCATGCTGCATCCCCTACATCCTGCAGCCCCTAACCCACCTCGATGCACGCACTGCTGCCCCTGTACATGCCTCAATGCATACACTGTATCCCCTGCACACACCCCTGGTGCCCACACTGCCTCTCCATACACACCCTCCGTGCAGACACTGCAGGCACGATATGCTGCAGCCCCTATAAATATACTGCACCCCCTACCCACTGCAGACGCCCCTACCCAGTCCTCCTGCGCTGCCTGGGCTTGCTGTCCCTGCCCTGAGACACCACCCAGGGTGGTGGCATCTCAGCCCCCAGGTCCTCAGCTCAGGGGGATCACCCCGGGGGGGCAAATAATGGGGATATTGGTGGGAATGGTGGGGGTGAAGCTTATTGGGGTGTGGCTGGGGTTGGGGGTTTGTGTCGGGGTGGGGCTTGGTGGTGGTGGGAGGGCAGGGTTGCCCAGCAGAGCCCCCCCACTACCAAAGACTGCCTGGGTGCCAGGGTCTCCAGATGGTGACAGGGAGAAGAGGGCACTCCGAACTACCTCGTTGGGGCTGGGCGGGCGCCTCCTCCACCCGCGCGTGCCCCAGGGTGCCAAAGCAGGTGAGCGCGGAGCGATGCTCGCCTCTACCTCAGCGCGGGGCTCGGCGGCGCTGGCCTGCTCCCCGCACTCCCACCGCAGCTGCCACTCCGTGTATCTATTAAAGGAAACAAGCTCCTGAACCAAACCGCTGCTGAGGGTTGTGTGCAGGGCATGGTGCCACCCACCGAGCTCCAGGGCTCAATTTGGAGGTGCAGGACACCCCGACAGCCTGGGGTGCCATCTGTGCGGCCTGAGGTTTCACAGCCCACCTCTTGCTTGCCTCCAGCTCAGCTTCTGGGAACTCTGAGTTGTAAACAGGTGCCCTGTGGCCACCAGGGCTCGCAGACATGGGCTGGATCAGACAGAGCACCAATTCCAGCTGTGCCAGCCAGGCTGTGGGGCTTGCACCCATGAGCCCCCTGTGGCAGTTCACCCATGGGTAGGGATCCCATTAGGCTGCCCTGTGCCAGGAAAGGAAACATGACACTGGAGCTGCTGAGACCATGTCCGTGGGGCTGTCAGGTTGGACCTGGCGAGATGCCAGCAGTGATGCACCAGCCTGGCACCAGAGCAGTGCCCTCAGAGGACACAGGTGAACATGGTGGAGCTGGGAGGCACACATATATGTGGGTGGTCACTTGTGTTCACTTGTAAAACTCAGTGGAATGTACACTCAGACCGTCACACTCAGGCTCACACGTGGACTTCCACATGTGTGCAGCCACCTGTACATTTGAAGAGGCACAGGGGACTCCCGTGGGGACAGACACTCCGGCCAGAGGCAACCAAGAAGACAGGTCCCTGGCACCCAAGGGGACAGAAACTCCTGTTTGGGTCCCCCGCTGAGGCCAGACTCGGGCCCCTGGGAACACACAGCTTCCCGGGGACCGCAGTTCCTCAGGTACAGCCCCAACTCAGCCCCTCTAGGACAGCCCCCAGTCCTCCGGGAACAGCCCCAGCCCCTTGGGAACAGCCCCAACGCAGAGTCTCTCCGACATTCCCAGGGCAAGGGGACACCCCCAGCCCGGACCCCTGAGCCCACCCGGGAGGCGGTGTCGCTGTCCAGGGTGCTGCAGCACCGCCGCCCGCCCTGACCAGTCTCGGGACACGGGGATGACACGGAGGATGGGGATGTCACGCTGGAAACGTGTTGAGGGCATAGGGGTGACACAGAACCCCTGCAGAGGACCGGTGGTCTGGCGGGCCCTCCCCTGTGTTCTGGCCACCGGGGATGGAGGAAGGTTCATGAACAAGGGGTGTGTGCATGCGTGTGTGTGGGGGGAGGTTGTTTGTGAGTGCACCAAGCAGAGCTGGAGGGGGATTGATGCAGTCTTAATTGGGGTGTCGTGTCCCTTTGCACTGCTGTGAAGTGCTGGCCACAGCTCATCGAGCACCGCAGCCCCAGGGAGCCAGCAGGGCACATGTGGGCCCGCATCCCCACTCATTACCAAGCTCAGAGGGTGATGTGTGTTTCCGTGCTCCCTGGGGAGCTTGGGGACACAGCTGCTGTCACCTGAGTAACCAGCCGTGATTGATGCCTGCTTCCTCATGTCCTGCAGGGACTGTAATTGAGCAGGAGAGAGAAGGTAGAGGATGAGGGGACAATGCAGCCCAGCCAATAGAACACTGAATCCAGCTGCAGCACTGGGCCGGGAGCAAGTGGTTGAATCAGTGTGCTCCTGCAGGCTCCAGGGATGGGGATGTGGTCAAAGGCCTGCTCTCATTCCCAAGGAGCAGGGAGCAGGCTCCATGTGCTGGGCTGTGGGCAATCAGTGCGGTAGCTGCAGCTCCGTTCCAAGGCTTGCAATTGGGATGGAACTCTAAAAGGTGGATAGGGACAGTCCCAAAATCCCCCAGTTCTTGAGGCCCAGGACTGCCTGAGTTTCTCAGCTTAAGGTACTGGGTGGTCTGAGACCCTCTAGTACAGGCATTTGTGTGTTTGGGGCATCGCCCATCGTGCTGGGCCGAGGCCATGCTAGAGCTGGTACCCTCTAAGCACAGGCCATGGCTGTGTGCACAGCCCCTGGGCCCCCTGCAGCCCCTGGCCCCGTCTGCAGCCCCCGGGCGCTGCTGCTAATGAAGCCATTTCTATTTGTTGCCTTTGTGGAACAAAGCTCAGCTCTTTGCCCTCTGAAGATCCCAGTTATCGATCCCTGGGAAGAAAAGGCAGCGCACACGAAGCCTCAGCCTTCTCCTGCTGCCTGAGTGCTCTGCACAGCTCCTGCAGGTGATTTGGGGGGAGGCGTAAGTGCTGTCAGGGCACTGGGCCACCCCACAGCTCCCTCCTGCATCCTGGTAGGCATGCACAATGCTCAGTAGGAATGTACCTGTAAGGACAACGATTTTTCAGGGCCTGTGGGGTTTGGCTTTCATCAGAGGGCAATAGGAGGGTTCCCCAAAGCCATGCAGCCCATATTACCAATGGTGTTAGCAAAATACCTGCTGTTAGCTGATGGTTGTTATCTAAAGAGTAGCCTGGAGCTTTGACTTGGTGTTTCCTGGTGCCTGGGCTATGGCAGTGCAACACCCAGGCCCATGTTCATCCTGGCACTGCTGAAGTCGTTTGTACATGACAGGGCTGAGCCCTGGGATACAGAGAATGACATCAGAATGTGCTTTAAAAAATTCACAGAATCATCAGGGCAGGAAGGGACCCCCGGAGATCACCCAGCGCAACCCCCCTGCCGAGGCAGGGCCACCTGGAATAGGTGACACGGGAGCACATCCAGCTGGGGTTTGGGTGTCTCCGGAGGGGCAAACTCTACAGCCTCCCTGGGCAGCTGTTCAGTGCTCTGCCACCCTCAGCATAATGAAGACTTTCCTTCTGTTTTAGCTTATGGCTTTTGCTCCTCATCCTGTCACAGGGCACCACTGGAAGCAGCCTGGCACCATCCCCTCTGACACCAGCCTTTGATATATTCATATGCATTTAGGGAATCCCCTCAGTCTTTTCTCCAGACTGAACAGGCCCATCTCCAGCAATCTCTCCTCAGAAGAGAGATGCTCCAGACCCCAGATCATCCTTGTGGCCTCTGCTGGACCCTCTCCAGTAGCTCCTTGATTTCCTTGTGCTGAGGAGCCCAGAAGGGGACAGAGGACTCCAGATGCGCCTCACCAGGGCTGAGCAGAGGGGCAGGATCACCTTCCTTGACCTGCTGGCCACAGTCTTCCCTAGCATACGTTTTGCTCTGCAGCTGGGAAACCCTCTGGACTTTTTCTGTGGCAGATGCTGCTACTATCAATTAATTTCATCCTGTCAGAAATCCATGTAATTGTGAGTGCCAGCTGAAGGCAGTGGCGCGGCTGGGGCTGGCTGCACCATTCATTAGTGCTTCTCTTCTTCGCGAGCGTCACCTGTGGCAGTCGATAACAGAAAGGTGAACACGGGCAGACAGAGGCCTGGGGGAAAGCCAGCGGCAGCCTCCCGGATTTCAAAGGGCCTGCATCCACACGGATCGCTATATCAATTCCTTTTAATACATCCGAGCGCCTCTTTCCTGGAGGACCACGCAGGAATGAAGAGGCCATCGACTGCCCTCCCAGGCGGCGGGAGGGCTGCTCGCCTCCCTCTGCAGTGCAAATCGCCATCGACCGCGCCGCGTCCTGGGAGCGGGGCTCGGCTCCGCCAGACGCGGCCTCCACTCCCGTCCCCATGGCAACCGCGGGCCTTAGCAACGCGCTGCCATGGCAACCGCCGGGGCGCGCCGGAAGTGAGGCGCGGCCACTTCCGCACGGCACAAAGATGGCGGCGGGCGCTGCGGAGCTGCGGCGGCTGCAGTGGCGGCTAGAGGAGCTGGAGCGACGCGTCGGTCTCGGTGGCGGGGGCTGCGGGCCGCGAAAGGTGCCGGGGGGGAGCTGCGGCCGGGGACCGTTTGGTGCGGCCTGGCGGGGCCTGGGGTCCCGCTGCCCGGCGGGGCCTGACAGCTCCGTCCCCTCCCTCTGTGCCTCTGCAGGTGGCGGACGAGCTGGTGAAGGTGCAGGTGGCGCTGAACAACATCGCCGGCAAGAGGGAGAGGATCAAAATCCTGTTTAAGAAAAGTGAGCGGCTCTTGCGGAAGGGCAGGGATCGCAGAGAGCGGGAGGGGGGAGCTCCAGACCGTTCCGCTGCTCTAAACAAAAGCACCTTCCCCACATCTGTTTGTTTTGGGCCCTTATTTCAGTTCGTCTGGCACAGAAATAAGTATGTGGGAGAGGTTTTTGTGCTCGCGATCCTCCAGCTTAGCAGTCGAGGGTGGGAAATGGGCAGTGGGAGCCTGTTATTTGCTCGATTTCCATCTGCCCGTGTCAGTGCCAGGAACTGCTCTGCCTGAAGTGCAGCCTCTGAAGGCTTTTGGAGCATCAGCTGCTTAAATGAATTCCTGCACACTGAATTCCTGCACACTTGGACTTCTTGGGCATGCTGAAATAGTTCTGCCCTCTGCGTGTGGTGAGAGCAAAAAAATTCACACTCAGCGGGCAGAACTGGGGAGCTGCCTCCAAACTGGGGGGTACTTTATCCTGCAGAGCTGCTTGTTGCCCAGGTTTTGCTCTGTGCTGTCACAGGAGGAGCAGGGAGGGTCGTTGTGGTCCAAGTCTGCTCAGTATAAAAGAATAAACCATGCTTTTGTGGATGATTTTAAGGACCAGGATGGGGGGCTGTTGGCTGGTTTTGTCCTGAGGGTGGGAGAAAGCAGGTTTCACTCACCTCTGGTAATTGTTATCCAGACAAAAAGCAAGATTTCCAGTTGTCCTTAAAGCAGTGTTTCCTGGCTTGAGCCACTTGTCAGTTCTTGGTCACAGAGCTCCAAAGTCACATAGAAATTAATTAATCTTGAGGGAGGTGGGGAAAAAAGGTGGCCAAGTGAGCGGTGTTTGCAAAGTAATCTGGTACACAGAGGGAGGGGAAGCTGCTCTTGTGAATGCCGTAACATCTCCCCTACTTTTTGTCTCCAAACCTGTTTATCCCTCCAGTTGAAGATGTAATAAAATACCTCGACCCCCAGTACATCGACAGGATGGCTGTTCCAGACACTATGAAGCTGCAGTTCATCTTAGCAGGTATGGCATGAAACGAGGGGAAACAGGAGGCTTTTGTAGCACTGCAAAAAAAGTGTCCTTTACCTAAGAGGGATCGGGATGGCTTCCTTTTCTTCAGCTGTAAAGATGTGGCACGGCACGCCCCGTGGAGGTGTCAGAGAGAGGTTTGTACAAGGATCTCTGTCAGCCTCAGTGCTCCCTCCTGCACAGCCACGCCGTACTTTTATCAGCTCTGATCTCTCCCATATTGATCGTTCACTTTAGCCCCAAATTAATCAAAGGCTGGGAGGAAAACCTGGAGCTAGAATGGTTTCCTCACCCCACTTCCAGTATTCTCCAGGCTGGGACAAAAATAGAAGACATTTGGTTGTATTTTGACATCCCCTAGCCTTGTTCTCTCTTGACCCAAGGAATTTGATCAACCTGCAATGGTACAATCTGTGAATGGAATTCCATAGAATCATGGAATGTTAAGGGGGTGGAAGGGAACTTAAGGACCATCCAGTCCCAACCCACCCTGCCATAGACAGGGACACCTCCCCAGCTATCCCAGGTTGCTCAGACCCAACACTGCCAGGGATGGAGCATCCACAACCTCCTGGGCAGCCTGTGCCAGTGTCTCACTACCCTCACAGTAAAAATTTCTTCCTAATATCCACCCTAAATTTCCCATCTTTCAGTTTGTACCCGTTACTCCTTGTCCTGTCATTAGAACTCGGTGGAGATTCTCTTGCATGAAGTTGGTGTGAGTCAAGACCCAGGGATGAGCAGCACGAAAGTGTAAATAAAATAATGAACAGGCTCCTTCCTGTAAAGACAGATCAGCTGGAAGAATTACCACTATTTGTGAAAAGCCAGAGCAGTGTTTTGTGTTTACTGGTGTTGCTTCTTGTCCCCCCAACCAGAGGAGCAGGCCATTCCTGCCCGTGCAGCCCTTCTGGAGCAGGTGAAGAACCTCCAGCCCATCTTGGACAGCACCAGTATCCAAGGTATGCATGCTCTTCTGCAAGCTGGAGCTGCAAATGCCACCTGCTGAGCTGTGGCCTGTCCTGCTCTGCTTCCTTTCTCTTGAGCCTGAGACTAGAGAAGAGGACAGCTTAGTGGTGTGAGAGTAAACTGAGTACAACTTGGTCTGCTCCTGCCTCATGCTGCTCTAGCCTCCCTTGCAGGGTCAAGGAGGCGATAGAGGAGCTTGTGAAGCAGGCTGGAGAGAGCACTGTGGCAGAGAGGGTGGAGCCTGGCAGGTCATTCCTTCCTGTGAGCTCTTTTACATCCAGAACATCTCCTTTCCTGGCAGGTGGTTGACTCTGATGTAGTTCTTGAGTAGCCCTCGCTGTGGGCATCCCTGAGCTCGTGCCATGTGCAGGGTAGTTAAGTGGTTTTTTTTAATCCTGTGTGGGTTTTATCTGTAATGTGGGACACTTGCACTCAGTGAGTGGAGTTCTGCCATGCTGTGCTCGTGGAGGAGGACTGGGCTTTACCTGGGAGCTGTTCCCATGTGCTGTGTAACAACCCAAACTGATTTCTCCTTTGTGCTTCCAGCGGTTCCTGACCATGCAGCCAAACTTCAGCGGCTCTCACAGATCCACATACAGCAGCAGGTACTGTGAATATTCCTATCAGTATTGACTAGAAGGGCCTAGGAACCTTTTGCAAGTGGCTGTACTGACACCCTTGTATTTGTAGTTGTTTGAATTGCTCATTTATGGCAGTTTTTTGCAATCTGAATTTTCATACTACGGTCTTAAAGAAGTTTAAGTACTCCAAGGGGGAAAAGGAGCCAGGATTTCTGTGAATTGAGTCCAAGCTGGAAATTTGCCCACCATAACCCTACTCAAAACAGCTTTCAGTGACATGTAGTAAGTGACAGTGGGTTTAACTGTCTTGAATTTCCCCTTCTACAGAGACATTGAGGCGAAGCATTGCGCTCCTCCAGTGTCCTACTCTCTGGAACTTTGTTGACACTGTCATGCTGTCCCTTCACCCTTTCCCTCCCTGTATGGGCACTCTTGGAGCTGGCAGTGAGTAGCCTGCCAGTTCCTAATGGTCTCTTTCAGCGTTTTGCTGTAAGTTTCTGTTCTGAGGCAAGCCTGGATACTGAGGAGAGGCAGGCAGCAGTGCAAGCCTGGGGGCTTTGCTGCTTCATGGGACCAGTGTTTGTCACCCTTCTCTTGATTGTGAAAACCTGTCCAGCTTCAGTGAGCACCCACAGCCAGGGCATGAGCACTGATCTCAGTGCTGGCCTTGTATGAGTTTCCTGCTGTGCTGGCATGGACTGGGAAGGGAGAAATTTCCTTCACCTTATTTATTGCTCATGCACTGTGGCTCTTCTCTTCGCAGGAGAAGCGTCACGATCTCACTGACAGTGTCAAGACACTCCTTGAGGATTACAACAAAATGGTATCCTTTGATCTTCGGACCTGGAACACCTGAACTGACCCCTTCCCCTGGTTGATCTGTTGCATCTCCAGCTTGGGGTTTAACAGCCCTTCTGATGTGGTGACACCTGTGTCCCTGTCCTGGCTGCCTAGGATCCCAGTACCAAGGCACATCCCAAAGCCACAGTGGGTAGGGAAGCTGTGTGGAAAGCCCTTGCATGGCAGTGGTATGTGGTGTTCACAAGTGCCTCCTGGACTCCTGTACTGTGCAGTGGCAGAGCCACTGGATGGATTGAATCCATGTAGGCTTTCAACAGTCTGGAGCCCTGGGCTCTCCCAAGGAATCAGAATTGTAATGGTGCTGTCAAGATGCTCTGACCTGGGTTTCTTCCTCGCAGTTCCCACATTATTTTCCTTAAATGTCATGTCCAGACTCTGCTTCTCTCCAAGCAGTTTGTGCAGTGGAATGAAATCCTGACACGTCTGGAAGTGGCCAAGCAAACAAAACCTGTGGCAGAGTGATGGCAGAGCTGGGAGCGCAGCGTGCTCAGGGCTCCTGTGGCACAGCTTGCATCCTGCTGGTCCCAGCTCCTTCCTGCTTGGCATGAGCACGCTGAAGTGACACAGGAGGGTCCTGGGGCACCCAGCTCTGTACAGAGCCGTGCCAGCCCCCAGTCAAAGCCACCCTGCTCCTTAATCTGCCACTATTTGCAAATCTTGGACTTTGCTGAAAGGCATCTGTGTTACTATAGTAAAGTCCTGGAACACTAACTGGGTTGTCTGTCTCTCCCTGGGTGTGAGGACTACTGGCACAGACTGGGGATTTTTCCCCAGGCAGTGATCTCTTGGCAGCCTCCAGGAGATGGCCAGTGGTTCCTTTTAGCCTTGGGCCTTGGGCCAAGGTCCCACATTGTTCCATAGAGGCCACCCCGGGGTGCCCCCACCCCAAATCGAACTGCAACACATAGACTCTGCCGCATGCTCTTCCTGTTCATGTGAGTTGCCTGTGCCCAGGGGAATCTGGTGTTATGGAACTTGTCTGCCTTGCTGTTCTCCCATCTCTGTGCTGAGAGAAGGCAGCAGCTTTTGCCTTTATCCTGCCTCTGCTTTCCTGAGGCTGCTGCAAGCCAAGGCCCCCGTGCTGGCTCTTTCCCTTTCCAGAGAGAGGCACAAGCCATGCCTTGCCTGGTCTGGCTGTAGCATGGAGTTTCCAAGGCCATGCTTTTGCAAGGGTCTCAAACCCTTCAGGTTGGTGAGACTGCCCAGCTGAGTGTGCCGTGGGAGCCCTCCAGGAACAGGGCAGAATCCCCACAGGAAGTCCAGAATAGCTTGCCGGTCCCTGAACTCTCCCTCATCAGCAACCTCGCTGGTTGTCAAACCACGGTGGGGCTGCAGGCCTGCGGAAAACCCCCGCTCCCTCCAGCTGCCTGGGGAGCTCAGGTGAGGGTGGGAGCTGGCACACGGCCTTTCGTGAGTGCGCACAGGGACAGCGTGTGCGTGCCCGGGGCTGGCAGGGCTGGATGGATGTGCCCGGGGCCGGCAGGGCTGGATGGATGTGCCCGGGGCCGGCAGGGCTGGATGGATGTGTCCGGGGCCGGCAGGGCTGGATGTGCCGGTGGGAGCAGGAACTGCCCCCGGACCACCCGGTGGGCGGGGCCGCCGTTCACCCCGCCCGCTACCCGCCCACTCGGCCGTGTGATTGACGGGCGTGGCCCCGACATCGAGCCACGCCCATCCGCCTCACGCTTGCGCGCGCCCGGCGTCGGTCGCCATCTTGTGTCGAAGGGCGCGCTGAGGCGGCCGCAGGTGAGCGCGGGGTCCGAGCACCCCACCGGGGCATCCCTGGCTCCCACCCCGGCTTTCCCGCGTCCCACCGCGGCGGCCTGGCTCCCCCCGGGCCCCCAGACACCCATGGCGGCGGCGGCCTTGTGGGGGTGAGGGCCTCGTGTGCTCCCAGGGTTCGGAGCCGGGTCTCCGCGCTGCCGTGTCCCTGAGGAGGATGGGGTGCGGGGTGCAGGGTCTGGGTGCAGCGGGACTCAGGAGCCTGCGGGTAACAAAGTACTGCGGCCTTCAGCACCTTGAGCTGTGAGGTGGGGACGTGGAGTGCCCTGCGCAGGGTCAAGCTTGGCACAGACGGCAGCTGTGAGACCTGGCCTTTCCGTCTTTCCCTCGAGGAAACCTTTTTCTGTTCCTGCAATCCCTGGCTTGCCATCTCCCGTGTGACATGCAGTGTTTTACCCTCAGCTGGGCTGGCCAGGTCCCCAAGAGCCTGTATTTGTACACGAGGTGCTGCGTGTAAACTGTGCTTGAATTCATCCTGTGCGTGTTCTGGTGCAGCTGTGGCCAGCATCCCCGAGATGTGTTCTCAGTCACCCCATCCCACTTGTTTGTTCTGTCTTCTCTTGAGATACAGCAGTGTTTTTCATGTCAGCCTCCTTAGGCCCACAACACTAACGCTGTTTCTTTCACAGGCTGCCTGCCAAGGCTCAGGCTGCCCTGTGGTAACATTCATACTGTAGGTATGTCACTATGAGGACTGGCCTAATCTTTTGGTTATGCCTTTCCAGGATTCCCAGCCCTGATCGTTCAGAGTGCCCTTCAGAGGAAAGGTAGCTAACTGTGGTGAGAGTTTCTTTGTGCAGCAATTACACTGGGCTGGGTGTTCATGGGTCTGCTTTCCTTTTCAGCATTGCAGAATGGAGAACTATAAGAAGACCAAAATTGTGGAGAAACCTTGTCCTCTTCCTTTCACTGACCTGCCTGCTGATATTATTGAAATGAAGGTGAAGGACGGGAGCAAAATTAGGAATCTGATGGGCTATGCCATGAGCAAGATGGAGCAGGACTCGGTGAGGCAGATTCTTTTCACTGGCTCAGGCAAGGCTGTCAGCAAGACCATCACCTGTGTGGAAATCATGAAACGAAGGCTGAAGGAGCTGCACCAGATCACCAAAGTGCTCTTCAAACAGATCGAAGAAATCTGGGAACCCATTGTGCCTGAGGCAGGCCTCGATGCCTTGACAGTGAAGAGAAACATTCCTGCCATATGTGTCCTGCTGAGCAAAGATGCCCTGGATCCTCAGGAGCCGGGATACCAGGCCCCAGGATCTTTCGATGCCTTCTGGACTGAGACGCTGAAAGCAGAATCGCAGGGCCAGATGAAGAGGAAGCAGGGTGGAGGCCGGGGAGCTGCCAGCACAGGGAAGCACCCTCGCTCCACCGGGGGAATCCCGGGGGGGCCCTGAGGCTGCGGCTCCACGCATGGTTCAGGGAGCTGCAGAAACCAGCCCGGGGCTGTGGCTGCACAGCTGCTGCTGAACACGGGGCTCACAGAGATCTGAGGGGAGGGCAGGATGAGCGGACTGTTACGACTGGCTGTGATCATAGCTGTCTGAAAATGTGTTTTGACAAGTTCCCTTGCCAAAGGCTGCCGGGCTGTACTCCTTAGGGGATCATGGAAGATGGGAATTGCCTCTTCTTGAGCAAGAGCTGTTGGTGTGCTGTCAGTGAGTCCCAGCAAAGGGCTGCTAGCCCAGTGAGGTTTCAGGTGCCTGGGCGTGCAGCAGTCCAGGCAGTGGGACAGACACCTGTCTGTGTGGCAGGTGCAGGTTGCTCTGACCAGTATAAAGGGGAGACAGGACCTGATGTGGATCCCTGGGGAAGCTGCCAGTGTCGCCCAGGCTCACGAGCGTACAGACAGCAGGGCACAGGGCTGGGACAGCTATTTCTGTGCCTGAAGAGTTCTGCTGAGCCTGTGGGGGGGTTGAATGTAGGACTGCCGGGATGCAGCTCTGTCTGGCATCGTGTGCATGTAGCTCCTTGGCTCAGCAGAGCTGGCGGTCGTGGTTCTCTCTCCAAACAGGGAGCAGTCGACTCGCGTTGTAACCAGCCTGAAATCCTGTGGCTCTGCAGCTGTCCTGGGGTGGTGGTAATGGGAAGCTCCAAAGGATCCTGTTCTTTCCCCTTTCTGCTCCTTGATAATGCACAAAGATGGCTTTAAAATAAAGATGTAACTTCATGTAACTTGGAAATTTGTCATGTCTTACTCATCCCACTGGAGGTCACCCTGTAAGCGTTGGTGGCGGGGTTGCAGCTGCTGGCTGAAGCTCTTCTCTTCCTGCCCTCCTGCTGCTCTGTTTGTACCTCTCGTGACTGTAAATGGACCCTGATCCAAGGGGAGGTTAATATGCAAATATTAACCTCCTTTCACATCCAAAATAGATCAAGGTTCTGTTTCTTTTCTGTGAAGTTTTTTCCTAATTTTTTTCCCCTCCTTTAATAAACTGGCTGGAACTGCAGCCTCAAAAAGACTCGTCCTGAACTCTGCTGAGTGAGGCAAAGGATGGATCATCTTTTCTTGTGCAGTAGTTTCCCTCCTGGAGCAGGTCTGGTAAGTAATTCTGGGCCAGAGAGAAGGGCTGTTCCTGTGGCTGAGCTCTTGTCCTGAGCACTCCCTGTCCCGTGTGCTCTTCCCGCTCTTGCCGTGTCACTGCTTGTGCAGTGAGCTCCAGCTGGACCCAGCACTCTGCACTGGCAGTTAAAGGGTAACAAGCATCAAAGGAAGAGATTTTACCGAAGTGAGGGGGAGCAGGAGAGGTGCAGCGTGTTACCTGCAGCCAGACAAGACTCCACCAGCCTGCCTGGTGCACAGACACCTGCCTCGCATCCCAACAAGCGCCCAGTGGAGCCAGGACTGTGCCAGGCTTGCACGCCTCCTCCCCCCGTTCTGGAGGTCTCACTGCTCCCTGCTCTGCTACCTGGAGGTAGTCAGGGAAACACTTGGACCTGTCTGCTGTGCTGGCAGATGGGAGTCCTGGGGATGGGGCAGAGTTAGTCTGTTTTATCTTTCTGCTGTTCCCAGCTGCTGCTCCCTTACATCTAAGGAGGAGACTTATTTCTCGACTAATTAGCAGATTAGCCATAAATGCCAAGGAAGATGCTTGAGTGTCTGGTCAGATGCCTTCTGACATTTCAACTGGCAATGTGTCTGTGTTTACTCAAAACACCCTCTTAGTAGAGAGTCGAGAGAGCCGGATCCTCAGGCAGCATGTGTAACCCTCCCTCATGGCCGTGGCACGTTTAAAGCCGCCTCATCAAAGCTGCAAAGTGATTGTTATTTTTGTTTTACTGGAAGTTATCCTCAGCTGACTTGGTGGCTCTCCCTTCAGGACTGAGCTTTACCCAACCATCACACCCATGGGTTCGGGTCAGCAGAGAGATGTCCCATCTCCCTTACAGCTCTGCCCTTCGCCAATCCTTCATCCGGCTGCCCGGAGACAGCGTGTGGCGATGCCTGGCTGCCCGGTGTCACTGCTGTGCATCCGTGTCACCAGGCGTATGTGGTGCTTGGGCAGTACCAGTGGCAGTACCGGGCAGTACCGGGGCAGTAGTGCCGGTAGTACCGGGGACAGTACCGGGGGCAGTACCGGGGAAGTACCGGGTCAGTACCAGGGCAGTACCGGGGAAGTACCGGGGACAGTACCAGGGCAGTACCGGGACAGTATCGGACAGTACCGGGGAAGTACCGGGGACAGTACCAGGGCAGTACCGGGACAGTATCGGACAGTACCGGGGAAGTACCGGGGACAGTACCAGGGCAGTACCGGGGGCAGTACCGGGACAGTATCGGGGAAGTACCGGGGACAGTACCAGGACAGTACCGGGGGCAGTACCGGGACAGTATCGGACAGTACCGGGGGCAGTACCGGGACAGTACCGGGACAGTATCGGACAGTACCGGGGGCAGTACCGGGGGCAGCACCGGGACAGTACCGGGACAGTATCGGACAGTACCGGGCAGTACCGCGCCGGGTCCCGGGCCGGGCCGGCAGAGCGCGCGCTGCCCGGCGCTCTTCCCCCGCCGCTCACGTGGGAGTCGGGAGAGGGGGCGTGTCCCGAGGGAGTCGTTCGGCCAATGGTAGGCGGCGGGCGGAG